>NC_134484.1:150214711-150249711 GCF_040206685.1 Ascaphus truei | reverse complement strand
AAATGATGATGTCATTTAAAGGCAATGACGCCAGCCAATCAGAATGGCTGAGTTTCAATTGCCTTTAATGACGTCATCAAAACAAAGATGGCCGGTGACACATGGTACGGTAGCCAATCAGAGCAAGGGAACTCCATCCCAACTCTGATTGGCTCAAGTAGACCATGTGACAGAGGCTTTGCTTCAGCCAATCAGAATTTGGATGGAGTTCCCACGCTCTGATTGGCTACCGTACCATGTGTCGCCGGCCATTTTTGTTTTGATGATGTAATCTTAAAGGCAATTGAAACTCAGCCATTCTGATTGGCTGGCGTCATTGCCTTTAAATGACGTCATCATTTTTTTTTTTCCGGCCAAATCACATGTTTTTCACGGCCCAATCAGGACCGTGGGAAACATTTGACCAAAATGTGACGTCATAGGCCTATAAAAGCCTATGTCGCCTCATTTTGAAGCCAGACGCCGAGGAGGGAACACCTCCCCTCCTAAGAAGAGAAGAAGGGTGTGGCAGAAGAAGATGGAAGAAGATGGAAAAAGACGGAGAAGACCCCAAATAAGAAAAGAAGACCCCAAGACAGACAGAAAGGATTATAAATAGAAGAAAGAAGACACCGTTATGGATTGTAAGGGTTTTTTATTTTATGGTTACCTGTGGATTGGTTCCAGTGCTTCCGGGTAGCCTGGATTTCGGTGAGTGGACATCTAATGGTAAGTAAACAAAAGAAAAGTTTACTATTTTTACAGTTTTTTTTGGATTTTTGATTCATGTCTTTTATTTTTTCAGTCCCATTTAATGCCCGTGAATGTATCTATGTACTACCTATGGATATAGTACATTCACAGACACTGAATGGGTGTATTCTATGTGATTTTTGTATGTAAATGCATTGTTTTTTATGCTCTATTATTGCCCCTGTATGTTCTGTATATCTATCTATATGGATAGACATTTAGGGGATAATAATTGATTGTTTTGCTAATGTTTATGTTCTTTTCATGTATGGCTAATGTATTTATCAGCTTTATTTTGTCATTGGTGTGAATAATGTAATTTGTATTTAGTTACAGATTATTTTTAATGACTTATTTCTGTAGTTAGATTAGAATGATGGTGGTTACTTTCTACAAAATATTAGAATTCTTTTAGCAATGGTTTGGCTTTAGGAATCGAATAGGGAATTTTATAATTGATATGTATTGTATTGTAATTGTTTTAGGAATGGATTATTGATTGATGGTAATTTTATTGATGTTGCTTAGTTTCTATTGATTTTCATGATGGGTATTGTTGGTTAGGGGACATTGTTCATAGTGTATTTTATTGTTACATATATTTTGCATAGTGTTACATGATGCACAGATTAATTGAATCATTTACACTCTCAATGCAATTGTGTGACATTTCATATACATTTGTGTAGCTTTTGGTTTGTTGGTTTATATTTACAACTAGCTGAGAGACCCGGCGTTGCCCGGGATGTAATGTTCCCGCTCCTCTCTCTCTCCTCCCCCTCTCTCTGTTTGTCCCCCATTCACATCAATCCAGTCCCCCCCCCTCCCTCCTTTACAGCTTCATGCAGCGTGTGTGCGTCAGTCACTGTGTGCGCGCGCGCCAGTGAGGTCTGAGGCAGAAACACAAACACACACAGACTGACTGACGCACACACAGTCAGTGTGTGCGTGTGTGTGTGGCTCAGTCAGTGTGTGCGTGCGTGTGGCAGTGAGTGTGTGTGTGTGGGGGTGTGTGTGCGCGCGTCAGTCAGTGTGTCAGTCGGTGTGTGTGTGTCAGTCGATGTGTGTGTGTGTCAGTCGGTGTGTGTGTGTGTCAGTCGGTGTGTGTGTGTGTCAGTCAGTGTGTGTGTGTCAGTCAGTGTGTTTGTGTGGGGAGGTGTGTGCGCGCATCAGTCAGTGTGTCAGTCGGTGTGTGTGTGTGTCAGTCGGTGTGTGTGTGTGTGTCAGTCGGTGTGTGTGTGTGTCAGTCGGTGTGTGTGTGTGTCAGTCGGTGTGTGTGTGTGTCAGTCGGTGTGTGTGTGTGTCAGTCGGTGTGTGTGTGTGTCAGTCAGTGTGTGTGTGTGTGTGTGTCAGTCAGTGTGTGTGTGCGTGAGTGAGTCAGTGTGTGTGTGTGCGTGAGTCAGTGTGTGTGTGTGCGTGAGTGGAGTCAGTGTGTGTGTGTGCGTGAGTGAGTCAGTGTGTGTGTGTGCGTGAGTGAGTCAGTGTGTGTGTGTGCGTGAGTGAGTCAGTGTGTGTGTGTGAGTGAGTGAGTGAGTCAGTGTGTGTGTGTGCATGAGTGAGTCAGTGTGTGTGTGTGCGTGAGTGAGTCAGTATGTGTGTGTGCGTGAGTGAGTCAGTGTGTGTGTGTGCGAGTCAGTGTGTGTGTGTGTGCGTGAGTCAGTCAGTGTGCGTGTGTCAGTAAGTTATGTGTGTCAGTCAGTGTGTGGGAGGTGATGTGAGTGTGAGCGCCGGTGAGGGGAGCACCGGGGGGAGGGGGAGTCGGGAGGGGAGGTGAGTCAGCGGCGGGGAGGGGAGGTGAGTGTGATGGGGGTGTAGGAGGTGGGTGTGTGTGTATACCCGGCGTTGGCCGGAGGCAGGGAGGGGGGGCGTGAAAGGCAGGGGGAGTGAGCGCCGGGGAGGGGAGTCAGCGCCGGAGAGGGAGGTGAGTGTGATGGGGGGGAGGAGAGGTGTGTGTATACCCGGCGTTGCCCGGAGGCAGGGGGGGGGGGCGTCAAAGGGAGGGGGGTGCGTCAAAGGGAGGGGGGGTGCGTCAAAGGGAGGGGGGGGCGTCAAAGGGAGGGGGGCGGCGTCAAAGGGAGGGGGGGGGTGGCGTCAAAGGGAGGGGGGGGGGTGGCGTCAAAGGGAGGGGGGGGTGGCATCAAAGGGAGGGGGGCGGTGGCGTCAAAGGGAGGGGGGGGGTGGCGTCAAAGGGAGGGGGGGGTGGCGTCAAAGGGAGGGGGGGGTGGCGTCAAAGGGAGGGGGGGGGTGCCGTCAAAGGGAGGGGGGGGTGCCGTCAAAGGGTGGGGGGGGGGGGGTGCCGTCAAAGGGAAGGGGGGTGTGCCGTCAAAGGGAGGGGAGGGGTGGTGTCAAAGGCATGGATTCCTCCCCCTGCATTTCCTCACCTGGCAGCATTAAGTCCCTGCCGCCCTCCTCCTGCTCCTCGGGGATGTTGAGCCGTAGAGAGCGTGCTCTTGAAGGTGGGGGGAAAGGGGGGGGGGAGAAGTGGGGGAGCGACACACGCGACACCTACCTGTACTTCCGGGCGCCGCCATCTTCTCACTGGGCGGCGCAAGGGAGGAAGGGGGGTCCTTCCGGGCGCCACCATCTGTTCCAGTTGGAGCGTCGGCGTGGAGGGAGAGAGGTGAGTTGTAGTGCCGAGGGAGAGAGGTGAGTTGTAGCGCCGAGGGGGAGAGGTGAGTTGGAGAGAGACCCGGCGTTGGCCGTGAGTTAAATTTCCAGCTCCCTTCTCTCTCCCTCTTTCTCCGTGTTCCCCAGAGGGGAGGGACGAACAGTGGACAGAAGGGGGTGGGGACGGACAGTGGACAGGTGGGTGGGGACGGACAGTGGACAGACAGTGTACAGGAGGGACGGACAGTGGACAGGAGGGGGGGGATGGACAGTGGAAAGGAGGGGGGGGACGGACAGTGGACAGGAGGGGGGGGACGGACAGTGGACAGGAGGGACGGACAGTGGACAGGAGGGACGGACAGTGGACAGGAGGGTGGGACGGACAGTGGACAGGAGGGGAGGGAGGTGGACAGGAGGGGGGGAGGTGGACAGGAGGGGGGGCAAAGGACAGGAGGGTGGGGGGCAAAGGACAGGAGGGTGGGGGGCAAAGGACAGGGGGGTGGGGGGCAGTGGACAGTAGAGGGGGGGAGGTGGACAGGAGGGGGGGAGGTGGACAGGAGGGGGGGGAGGTGGACAGGAGGGGGGGAGGTGGACAGGAGGGGGCAGTGGACAGGAGGGGGGGGGGGCGGTAGACAGGAGGGGGGGCGGTAGACAGGAGGGGGGGGGGCGGTAGACAGGAGGGGGGGGGCATTGGACAGGAGGGGGGGGCAATGGATAGGAGGGGGGGGGGGCAGTGGGTAGGAGGGGGGGGCAGTGGATAGGAGGGGGGGGCAGTGGATAGGAGGGGGGGGCAGTGGACAGGAGGGGGGGCAGTGGACAGGAGGGGGGGCAGTGGACAGGAGGGGGGGGGGGCAGTGGACAGGAGGGGGGGGGCAGTGGACAGGAGGGGGGGGGCAGTGGACAGGAGGGGGGGGGCAGTGGACAGGAGGGGGGGGGCAGTGGACAGGAGGGGGGGGGCAGTGGACAGGAGGGGGGGGGGCAGTGGACAGGAGGGGGGGGGCAGTGGACAGGAGGGGGGGGGGGCAGTGGACAGGAGGGGGGGGGCAGTGGACAGGAGGGGGGGGGGGGCAGTGGACAGGAGGGGGGGGGGGCAGTGGGACAGGAGGGGGGGGGGGCAGTGGACAGGAGGGGGGCAGTGGATAGTGAGACACACACACACACACACACACACACACACACGTGTCTCAGTTGATGCGCCCTTTCTCAGTTCCGTTTGGCGCCGGAGGTGGGGGAGCGACACCTACCTGTACTTCTGGGCGCCGCCATCGTCTGACTCGGCGCCGCGAGGGAGGAAGGGTGTCTTTCCAGGCGCCGCCATCTTAGGCGCCGCGTGGCAGCTGCCTGTTCCCCCGCCGGGGAGGGGGGAGAGGTGATTTGGAGCGGGGAGAGGTGATTTGGACCTGGGAGGGGGAGAGGTGATTTGGACCGGGGAGGGGGAGAGGTGATTTGGACCGGGGAGGGGGAGAGGTGATTTGGACCGGGGAGAGGTGATTTGGAGAGGTGATGCCGCTGGGGAGGGGGGAGAGGTGATGCCGCTGGGGAGGGGGGGAGAGGTGATGCCGCTGGGGAGGGGGGAGAGGTGATGCCGCTGGCGAGGGGGAAATGTGATTTGGAGCCGGGAGGGGGAGAGGTGATTTGGACCGGGGAGAGGTGATTTGGAGAGGTGATGCCGCTGGGGAGGGGGGAGAGGTGATGCCGCTGGGGAGGGGGGAGAGGTGATGCCGCTGGGGAGGGGGGAGAGGTGATGCCGCTGGGGAGGGGGGAGAGGTGATGCCGCTGGGGAGGGGGGAGAGGTGATGCCGCTGGCGAGGGGGGAAATGTGATTTGGAGCCGGGAGGGGGGAGAGGTGATTTGGAGTGGGGAGGGGGTGATTTGGAGCGGGGAGGGGGAGAGGTGATGCCGCTGGGGAGGGGGGAGAGGTGATGCCGCTGGGGAGGGGGGGAGAGGTGATGCCGCTGGGGAGGGGGGAGAGGTGATGCCGCTGGGGAGGGGGGGAGAGGTGATGCCGCTGGGGAGGGGGGAGAGGTGATGCCGCTGGGGAGGGGGGAGAGGTGATGCCGCTGGCGAGGGGGAAATGTGATTTGGAGCCGGGAGGGGGGGAGAGGTGATTTGGAGTGGGGAGGGGTGATTTGGAGCGGGGAGGGGGAGAGGTGATGCCGCTGGGGAGGGGGGGAGAGGTGATGCCGCTGGGGAGGGGGGAGAGGTGATGCCGCTGGGGAGGGGGGAGAGGTGATGCCGCTGGGGAGGGGGGAGAGGTGATGCCGCTGGGGAGGGGGAGAGGTGATGCCGCTGGGGAGGGGGAAAGGTGATTTGGAGCCGGGAGGGGGGAGAGGTGATTTGGGGAGGGGGAGAGGTGAGTTGGAGCGGGGAGGGGGAGGTGTGTGTGTGTGTGTGTGTGTGTGTGTGTGTGTGTGTGTGTGTGTGTGTGTGTGTGTGTGTGTGTGTGTGTGTGTGTGTGTGTGTGTGTGTGTGTGTGTGTGTGTGTGTGTTGGCAGTTGCAGTTGGGTGACGTCACACACAGCAATCTGATTGGCCAGAGGCTGAGGACCAATCAGATTCACCGCAGATAGCACTAACCTCACTAACCATTCGATTTTATATATTAAGATTGCTGCTGGATTTATTTTAACATGCAATGTCGTGATTTTAAGATTAAGAATTCATGTTTTGATTTATGCATGTTTTATATGTTTCATAATGGGCAAATAATCTATTATCCATATCTGGATTTCTAGTACAATCTTCTTCACCTCACCTCAGCGCCAGAAAAGATCATTTCCAGCTGGCATTATTCTACTGACACACTTGGACTTTTTGATAATCTGTATGCACTGGCATCTTATTGCCCAATGTTTAGTCTGGGCATGTCTGCCAAAACTGACATGCTGATTATTTACTGTGATTTGAGTGCTGATCTCACGATATAGGGCAGGGGTGTGCAAATTTCTGAGCTGCACCCCCTGCCTGGCAGCCCAAGCGCTTGCGCCTCCCCCTGTCCTAGGACCCAGCATTAAATGATGCTGCGGGTCATGTGGTGTCATGTCATGTAACTCGGCAACGTCATTTGACGCACGTTTCCATGGCGATGTGTCACATCACATGACCCCGCAATGTCATTTGATGCCGCATTGCCATGGTGACCCGTCACCAAAGAGTCAACTGAGAGCAGGTAAGAGAAGTTACAGAGGCCTCACGTCTACCCCGGAATTTAAATTAAATGCCTTTGGGAAGAATGTAGGGACTCTGTAACTGCCGTGCCCCTCCTAGAAAATCTTGCGCCCCCTGTTTGTGCACACCTGATATAGGGTACTCTTAGGATTTTTTGTGACACATAGGAGATGTTTTCAGTTCCAGGGTCTAAGGAAAGTACCATTGATCCATTGATTATTGGGGAAGGGTCTAAAGAAGGTTGCCCCCCTTATTTCCCTTTTTCATTGTAACCCCATCCATTTTCCTTGTCTGTCCATACCCTCCCCCCTACCTTCCTTTACCCTGTTCCTTTTCCTTCCTTATGCTCCATACCCTTGTGATATCTGTGTCCTGATGTATTTATACTTGAGTTCATATTAAAACCTTATTTGGCATATTCCAATAACAGTCCGCTCTTTGAGTGCTGGGAAATTCTTTATATTTCATAAAGGGAGAAGGAGTGGATCAGTGAGTAAAGACACTGGCACTGAGTTTGAAGCAGGGCAACCTGAACCAATTCCCGGTGTCAGCTCTTTGTGACCTTGGGCAAGTCAATTTATCTCTCTGTGCCTTGGGCACCAAAAACAGATTGTAAGCTCCACGGGGCAGAGACTGTGGGGGTCATGCAGTAATCTGGCGAGAAGAGAAAAAGTCGCCGGGTTTTTATGCCGATTTTTTTTTCCGGCAGACATGAGGCGAAAAGCCACTTTTCGACACTTTTTTTAACTCACTGAATTCTAGTAGCCCTGATTAGCATTTCGCTGCTACTCGCCGCTCGAAAATGGAGATTTTCTCTCCAAACCGTCCCGGCTCAAAAAGTTGGCAAGAAGCTGGGGATGAGTGGCGAGGAGCGGCGAGAGAGGGGACTTAGAAAAAATCCGGCCCTTTTCCTGCCTCAGATTCATGCCGGGGATCTCCGGAGCTGATACCCATTAATACCAGCACCGGAGCCACCCGGCATGCATCAGATGCAGGAAAAATGCATTTACAGACACTTCATTACCTTAGCGGCTAACCGTGAAGGCAATGAAGGGGTTAACCACCCATGCCAGGTTAATACCGCTAAGGTAATGAAGGGGTTAACACCACCCGCTACCCACCAGAAGGTCTAAATACCCACTAAAGGCCAAATACCCCCTTCACCCACCCCCGCTACCCACAATAAAAACAATAAACACTACAGCCCCACTAACCACCTCCTAGGCCCTCAATAAACATTACTATATCAAATACACTACCCACCCAACCCCTGTGCCCCCAACAACCCCTATACACCCCTAACATACAGTAAACAAAAAAATTCTGCACAGGAATTATACTACAGGCCGACGGGTGGTCCCCGCAGGAGCCCGGTGTCCCCGCTTGCCTGCAGTACAAATTCTGTGCCCCCAAAAATAAATTTAAAATACATAAATACTTTAAAATAAATACCCCCCCCCTGCACCCTAACATGTACAGTACAGTAATGGGCTAAATTACTATTATTTCACATATAGATAATAATGCATTTTCCCATTTCAAATGCAATAGGCAGCAGAAAGAAAATAAATACATCTTGCACTCCCCCTGCCAGGCACCCACGATGAAGGCCGTCCTCATCCTCACCCCGTCCCTGCTCTCCGTTGCTGCAAAAAAATACATAAGAATAAAAAGAGACAATATAATGTCCCTAACCCCTTAATCACCTTATCGGTTAGTAACCGTTAGAGTAATTAAGGGGTTAACCACCCTCACACACTACTCACCCAGGAGGCCTAGCCACCCACCCCCACTACCCACCCGTGAGGCCTAACCACCCTCACCCACTACCCACCAGGGAGGCCCACGGCGCCTAGCGGGGATAACCCAGAGACCACCAGACCCTGTGGGAACCCCCCTCTGGTGCACTGTGGGGCCTGAACACACCCGTCGGGACCACCGGGGACTACCGTAGGCCTGGGGTATTAAGCCTGTATGTAAAATAATAAATCATGTTTATATGGGGGGGCACAGAGGTTGGGTGGGTTATGTATTAATGTTTATTAATTATGGTAATTTTTATTGTGAGGCCTAGGATGTGGGTAGTGGGGCTCTTCTGTGTAGTGTTTTTATTGTGGGTAGTGGGGGGGGGTGAAGGGGGTATTGTTCCCAAGGGTGGGTGGGTAGGCCTCCCTGGTGGGTAGTACCTTTTTTGCTGAAAAAAATTTTTTGTCAAAAAAATAACTGCCACTATTTCTCTTCTCGACAGCTTCTCGCTGCTTACTGAATCTTGCAGGCATTTTTGGTGAGAAACTGGTGAAAAGTGCCTTTTTCGCCGCTTACTGCATGACCCCCTGTGTCTGCAAAATGTCTTTGTGAAAGTGCTATGTTAAAAACTAGCAGCGCTATACAAAACCAAACAATTTTTATTAATTAATATTATAGGGGTGTTAATGAACTACTGAAAAAACACTTTGTCCATGATTCCTGGGGAAATTTTTTTATACCAAATGATAACATTATAAAAAAAATACAGTCAAGTATTCTTAGTAGTTGCACTTTCCTAACTAATTTCTGCACTCTACTGTATACAGCACTGTTTAACACTCTCACATTTTGATACAGGTACTGTGAAGGTACTTTAAAGGTACTGTACATTACATGAAACTAACAATGACTGTAACGGAAACACAGGGACTTACCTTTAAATATGATTATGTGTCGTGGCCCAAGTCTCGAGATTGCACCCATACATGGACCTTCAGTGGATGCATGGGCTGAGGTTTCAAAGTGAGACAGGATTTTTTACAGAATGCAAAAGTGGCAACTCTTTCAAGGGAGACAGATGTTTCATACGAAAATATTACATCATCAAACCTTTCTCCACTACAGTATCTATCCATGCACATGCTTGGTTGACTCTTTTTATCTTGTTGGTCTCCTTTTTCATGGGAACACCCACACCACGCACTTGTCTGCATCGACTATCTTCAGGTATTCAGAAAGCTTGCAAAGCGCTGCTTTCTCAATAGTCCGGTGTCGGTAGCATACATGTTCAAGACATTGAACGTGCAGGCCTCATGCTAGACCTTGACATGCAATAGATGCATGGAAAAACAGTTTTGGCAAGCAGTAGAATACGTGAATGCGACCGCAGTCACCAATGTAGATAGGTGCATAGGATGGAAAGACAGGTGCTCAAGGGGTATAGATATGATATGTACCAGTGTTGATCAAAGAGAGTTGATCAGAAAGATTCCCGTTATATACAGCACTCTATTGTCATTCATATAGTCGAGGGTAGACGATAAATGGTCTTGTAGTAAATTACTACTGATCTACTGTATCTGGCTGACCAGAATCACTGCGGATATCAGAAAAAATAATAAAATTTTATTAAATCTACATAGATAGTTAAAAACACATATACATTGTTAAAAATCCCTAATGTGGCTGATATGTAAATGGGATGAAAATTAATTTGGTCTAATGCCATATACCATCATATCATGACTCTCAGAATTATAACAGCAGGTCTGATTGTATTAGATAGGTATGTCGCAGCAAATTGGACATGTGTCACAGCTAGTCAGCAAATATATATGATAAGTCTCTGACTAGAGTGTGGCGTGGGTTGCTACTGTGAACCAAACCAAATATTCATAAGGCAAATACAAATGATCCTGTTATTACCATAACACTAGCAGGTAAGCAACATAGGTCTATTATATAGCTATGATCGTCTCTGCAAGTGATTATTTGTCTATATTAGCCGAGTATCACCTCACTATCACTGTAGTATATACTATACACTCAATGACTGGAGTCAAATGGATCTCATGAGCTGTATATAGAGATAGTGAGGAACTGCTATAGTGTAACAGTACATATATTGCATTTGTATGTATAATCCACCGTGATACAGCGTCCCTCTAACTTATCAGTAAGTGCAGGGCATATGGACTAAGGTGTCATTACCTATCTTATTCTAGCACTGTATGTATACCCGATAAGGTTAGAGACGCTAAGCCGACAAGTATGCCGCTCAGATCAATACAAGCCTGTTCGTGATCCTTGTTGCTGAGAGTCGCCACTCGAGTGACGTCACTGGCCTACTTGTGGAATGGGGAGAAGATGATTGTGGTGCCATACCTTTACCCAGCCGTCAGTGTCTTTGATCCGATAGACCGGGAGGCCAGGCATCTGGGATTCTATTTCATACACTCCTTCTCTCCATCGGTCGGCCAATTTGTGCTTTCCCGGAACTCCCAGATTCCGAAGCAACACAGCATCCCCAGGACGAAGTTCCCGATATTTGACCTTATGGTCGTATCGCCTTTTGTTGTCAGCGTTCAACTTAGCTGTAGCCTTCTCAGCTTGTTGATAGGCCTGCTGTAAACTGTCTTTAAGTTTTTGCACGTATTTGAAATGGGTAGCATTGTGTATCCCATCCGTCGAAACTCTAAGACGTATGTCCACTGGCAGTCTTGCTGCTCGCCCAAACATGAGGAAGTAGGGGGAGAATCCCGTTGACTCGTGCCTAGTGCAATTGTACGCATGCACCAGGGCCTCTATGTGTCGACTCCATTCAGTTTTCTGAGCACTCCGTAGTGTTCCGAGCATATCCAGTAAGGTTCGATTAAAGCGCTTGGGCAGTGCATCTCCTTCGGGGTGATACGGGGTTGTTCGGGACTTGGTGATGTCCAGCATTTTGAGTAACTCTCTGATCAAAGTACTCTCAAAGTCCTGCCCTTAATCGGAGTGAAGGCGGTTGGGGAGACCGTAGTGCTCGAAGTACTTCTCCCATAATATTTTTGCCACGGTGATGGCTTTCTGATCTTCAGTGGGGAAGGCCTGAGCATACCGGGTGTAATGGTCCGTGACGACCAGCACGTTGCATATTCCCCGGCTGTCAGGCTCAATGCACAGAAAGTCCATACACACAAGGTGCATGGGGCCCGAACTTTTTAGATGGCCCATGGGGGCTGCGCGAGTAGGCAGGGTCTTGCGCTGTATACACCTAGTACAGCGGCGACAATGCCGTTCAACGGCCTCTCGCATCTTGGGCCAGAAAAAGCGGTCTCTGACCAACCCAAAGGTCTTGTCTATACCAAGATGTCCATGATCGTCGTGCAGGGACTTCAACACCAGGTATTGTAAGTTCTTGGGGAGGACTAGTTGTCGTCTATCCGGGTGGTTGTGGTAGTGCACCACCCAATAGAGTAAGCAATTGTCTATTTCGAATCTATCCCATTCTCGCATGAGCAAGGCCACCAAGTCATTGGGCGCGCGTTTCAGAAGGGCTGGGTTCTGCTTTTCAACTGCTCGCCTGATGATACTAATGACAGGGTCTCGTATTTGGTAGTCTACCAGATCCTTCCACCGTAGCACCTTGTCATGCGTGAGGTTCATCCCCTTTGGGTCACAGTAGGCGGCTGGGACAGCCTGCGACCGGCATCCCAAGGAGTCGGCCACTCTTAATTCTGAAAAGGCCACTTGGTCGTTGACGATGGCAGCCATGCTACACATAGCTCGCACTCCGGGTCCGGGGAGTTCCTCCCATTCCTCATCATCTGGATTAGCACTTAACCCGGGTCGTCTGGATAGAGCGTCAGCCCCTATATTCAAAGGTCCCGGCTTATACATCATGGAGAACATGTAGCTGCTTAGAGCGGCCAGCCAGCGGTGTCCAGCGGCGTCCAATTTAGCCGAGGTGTTGACATAAGTGAGGGATTGTTATCCGTCCTTACCTTGAAGGTAACACCGTACAGGTAGTCGTGGAGCTTCTCTGTGATGGCCCACTTGAGAGCCAGGAATTCCAACTTGTGAACGGGGTATCTCTGTTCACTGGGTGTCAGGCTGCGGCTGATGTAGGCTACAGGCCGAAGACCCTCAGGGTGTTTCTGGTGCAGGACGGCGCCCAGTCCATTGAGATTGGCATCCACATGCAGAACGTAAGGCTGTTCGGATCAGCATACGCAAGCACCGGCGCTTCGGTCAGACACTTCTTCAATTTCAGGAAGGCTTGCTCACACTCAGACGTCCATTTATCACCAAACGGTTGGCGGGCCGATACAGCCTTCCTGCTGGTCTCTGAGGGGTATATCTTCAATAGATTGTTCAGGGGTTTAGCCCTACTAGAGTACCCTTCCACGAAGCGACGGTAATATCCACAGAATCCCAGGAAGGATCGCAGCTCCGTGACATTCTCGGGACGAGGCCAGTTCACTACTGCTTCTACCTTGGCGGGGTCGGTGGCGATCCCTTGGACGGACACGATGTGTCCCACGTAGGTCACTGAGGTATGGCAAAACCGGCACTTGTCTAGGGACAATTTCAACCCTTCGTTCCCCAGACGGTCGATCACTTTAAGTAATCGCTCTTCGTGCTCTTCCAGAGTTTTTCCGAAGACGATGATGTCATCCAGGTATACAAGACACTCCCGCGGGCTCATGTCCCCGATAGTCTTTTTCATCAGCCGTTGGAAGGTAGCAGGCGCCCCACATATACCTTGAGGCATACGTGTAAATTGGTAGAATCCCAATGGGCAGACGAAAGCTGTTTTCTCCTGATCTTCCGTATTCATAGGTACCTGATAGTACCCGGACCGGAGATCGAGCACGCTGAACCACTGACTTCCATTCAGCGCATTCAGTATCTCTTCAATGCGCGGAAGGTTGTACTGATCCGGTATCGTACGATTGTTCAGAGTTCGATAGTCGACACACAGTCGTACGGATCCGTTCTTTTTACGCACCACCACTATGGGTGACGCATAGGGCCCCCGAGACTCCGTCAAAATCCCGGCATCTTCCATATCGTGAATGACGTTCCTTACATCGTCCACATCCCGCAGGGCGATGCGACGAGAGCGTTCTCGGAACGGTGTTGCATCACTCAGACGAATGACATGTTTGGCGCTGCACTCCACATCCATCTCACTCGTGGAGAACACCTGTAGTCGTTGATTCAACTGGGTTGCCAGCCGCTCCTTCCACTGGGTGGACAGTGTCGACTCACCGAAGTTGAAGTCCAGCTCGACTAACCGTTCATCCACGGCCACCGCCTTCACCTGAGGCGTGGTTTCTACAGGGCTGACTGGATATATGCAGCCTAACTTCTGGTCGGCATCAAATTCCATCGGGAAGGGGGAGAGATTCTGTACATACACGTGGGTTCGGAGTGGGATCTTAGTTATCCACTCCCTCACTTCGGGTAGTATTCTATACCCTCTCTGGACCTCTTCTTCTTCAGGCGTATTCTCCAGGGAGAACAGCTGGTCGCTCTCATCTCGTGTGGGATAACAACACCAGACGGCCATCTTTTGCACTCCCCCTGGTAATATGGTCGTCAGTCCCCGTTGACGGTTGTAGAGATCCCCATGGCGTTCCAGGGCATACACTCGGTTGCACTCTTCTCGTAGGACCGGATCTAGGAGAGCGGTGGCTAGCGGCAGCTCGTTAGTCTCTTTCAGAAACGCTCGGATCACTGCTTGTACTATGTCAGCGTTGGTGCCCAAGATGATCGGGTACTTGCACTGGTCTTGGGGCTCCGGACATACCAGGGCCGCCACATGCATGGGGTGTCTCTTGCCGGTATTCAGCTGGAGTATTTCCATTTGAACCCTTACAATACCATCGATGGGGTAGTCTTCATTACTTAGCCTCCGTACGGTCACGTGATCGGCCGCTCTCAGGGTGCAGTGTCGGAGGTGCTGTTCATAGAATGGTCGGTATATGATGGTCACTTGCGTCCCCGTGTCCAGTAGAGCCGACGCATAGATCCCTTCTAGTAACACCGGTATGATAGCTGCAGGGCCTACTTGGCTGTAACCTTCCCGGTTGGAGGCGTCATACCCTGCATCGGCATCCGCAGGGGCATCGGTGGTTCCCTGAGGGGTCTCCACTTCAGACCCGGCGGTTTGTACGCGGCATACCATCGACCGGGCGGTGTTTCTTCGATCGGGATTTTTGTCCTCAGGGCGGTCATCCCTTTCTGGGCAAGCCCGGGTGAAGTGGCCCTTTTTACCGCAGGTATAGCAAAGGGGGTCCCTTGATTCAGAGCGGTCCCTGTACGGGGGAGATGATTTACGGGCGGGTCTAGTTTTAGAGGCCGAGCCTTTAGTTGCGACTTCCTCGTCCTGGATCGGGATGTTCTTGGCCTTGGCCCCAGCGGCCTTATCAGGGTCACGGTTGGAAGGCTCCTTAACCTTGGCGGGAGTATGCAACCGGGCGTAGGCCTCATGTTCTTTTATCTCATCCATTAACTCCTCCCAGGAAGGGGGATCCCCTCGCATCAGAGAGCGCTTCATCATGATTACAATATGATGTTCAGGTAGAGCTCCTCTCAGAAATTGCTTACGGCAATATTCATCCACTTCGGCAGCCGTAATACTTTTCCTTTTTCGCATCTCCCACAAGACTGCTTGAATTCGCTGTAGGAAATCAGATAGCTCCTCTCCGTCTTTCTGGCAAAGATTGAAATACCGCTTCATCAATTGCCCTATGTCCTCGGTTCGCCCATATGCCCGCACAAGAGTCTCTAGCATTTGATGGGCGGTGACGTCCGCGTGCTGATCTTTAGCCATCTGTATGGTAGTGGATGCGGGAGGGCGTAGGCATTCCATTATGAGCACGTCCACTCTTCTAGAACCTGAGACGTGTATTCTCTCCAGGTGTCGAGCGCTTCTTCGCCTGTCGGGGTCGGCTTTTGGTCCTGAAAAGATTTTTAGCTTGCGATACTGTTGCGAGGTCTGAGCTTCGGATCGGGAGGGCCCCAATTCTAGGAGGGCCTGAGCTAGCATTCGGATTTCATCCCAAGGTTTAGAGGATGAGTGGGCCCTACTTAAGGGTGGACTATGGTCGGTGAGGGCGGGCCTATCAGCCCCGCAATGACTTTCAGAGGGTGAAGGCGATGTATGCATAGCAACCTCTTGTAAATTTGTGCGGGAGCTGCCGGGTTCGGATTTTATGGACAGTTCAGGATAGACAACAATACAGCAAGAACCGGTTGACGTCGTGAGCCACAAGCTGGACGGCCCCTGATCTTCAGTTACATCCTTCCCTACACTCACTAGCACGGAGCAATACTCCCAGTCTGTATCCTTACAGCACTCTAACACTCTTATTTTGACAGCATCCCGGATATGTGGGTGCTGGCTCAAGGCCAGTTGAATGGAGGAGGACGGCATATCAACAGGAACCCGGCTCACCGTGAGCGTGTGAAGCGGCGGCACTTGTAGCTCCACGGCCCAGTCGCGCACTTCGCAGCAAGACGGGGACGGTAATGGGGGTGACATTTTGAGAAAAAAAAAATGGAACAGGGCACCCCAGGTCTAAGCTCTCAGCAGCGCCTCCAAATGTAACGGGTGTTCCCCCACCTTATCGCCGATTATACTATAGGGCGGAGAACATATATTGTTACCATGTGTGCGGTGCGTTACCTGCTGGCTCACAGGAGGTCTGAGCTTCCGCCACGGGAAACCTGGGGCAATTATGATACTAATGAGTAACCACTTACTCGATGCAGCGCCTCCACCTGCGAGGGCTCCCACCAGAGGGGGATTGGTTCCTCGCAGGACAATCACAATAACCATGTACACGTATGTGAGATAACCAAAGAGCTTTTAGTGAGAACACAATAAACACAGATATATCACACTTCATATAACACGCGTCCCTCTCTAGAGAAGACACTAATCACAGCGTATCACACCACTCTACCCCTGCGCCAGGGCGGACGCCAACACTTTATGCGTCACGGCGGACGACAATACCTTATGCGCCACGGCGGATGCTAACGCTGGTACAAAGAGACCCCTCCCCATGTCCAGTAACCCCAACCCAATGTCTCGCACCCCCAAGTCATAAACCAGTGTGTGTGTGTGACTGCGCAGCCACTATGTCTGTTGATAGGCCTTGTTGGTGCACGTGAGGGTGGGGGTTACCTGCCGAGCACTCCAGTGCTCGGACCTGCAACGGACTTCGCAAAGGATCCAGGCGAACTCCTGCACGATATCCAGATCCACCACAGGATGATCCGTCAGGGGCGATCCCACCCTGATAATAGTCCAGCTCGCTCAGCAAGACACACCGTATTCTCTATCCCTTACTTTTAAGTTGCTAATGGGGCAGATCCCTAACTCAGGGCCTGTCCCTACAATACTTCACTAAGATGACTCAGGGCTATCTGGGGCCTAGGGGAATTGCTGGCCTAGTGCAGAGAGTCACTGACTCCTGCACCCTACCTTCTTCCCCTAGCTGCTCCGGTCACCAACTGCCAACGTGCTCTCTGGCGTGAAAATGTATCAATCTCCTCTCCAGGGAGATTCTTTAGCCCTATTGGCTCCCTGGCATCACGTGGGGCACTGCTGAGGCTCATGGGGCTTGTAGTCCCCTTCAAGAGCCTTCCCTAAAGGCCTAGGGCTTCGCGGGCTTTTGTTAGCTCCCTTCTGCGCATGCGCGAGCTCCCTAGGGCTGCCTGACTGTTCCCTATTCTGCTCCGGCACTCGCGCGACTCTCACTGCCTCCAGTGCCTTTCCTGCGCATGCGCGAGTGCTGTGGAATGGCGGCGCCTTACTCACCGGCCGCCGGGACCCTAGCGACGCGACCGCGGCCTTAGCAATGGCCCGATCGCGTCCCCGGCAACCGGCCATGTGCAGGGGAAGACGCGCGGCTGCCTGCTCCGGCCCCCACCCTTGGAAGCAGCCGTCACAATCTTCGGCGGTGCACGTGACCATGCTGCGCAACCAGGTAAGATGGGTGACCTGGCTACACTATGTTTTAGCCCAACCTTTCCAGAGCAACTGCCTGCTATTTAAAGCACAGGATCAGATGTGGGAATTGAGGGCAAGAGAGAGGCTGACTTCCTGTGAGCAGCCATCTTTGATTAGGCATGATATTGACCTGATCCAGTTTTGCTGAAGGCTGGTGTAAACAGATTCTTGCCGACGGTGCAAGGATACGGAGACCTCCAGTGTTTATCTGCTGATTTTTTTTGTTTCTCTGTAGTCTAGAAAAGCGTAGCCTGAATCCCCTTCCAAGAGCATTACGTAATTAAAGCGACTAAAAAAGTGCAGTGAGACATTAGTGAATAAAAAGCGCTAATATTCTAAATGTGTGAATAATATAATGATACAATTCCAATAGTCCTTGAAGTCCAGTAGGCTGCCTAACCAGTCTAGTGAATTGTCTCCACAACCAGAATGGAAATTATTACAAGATAGGCCTGTATAGCGTCAAGGATGACAATCCCAAAGTTAGTAGACCGCAAACAGATAGTTCCTCCGTGGATTCCTCCCAGTCTGTAATGCTGATACATGGCTCCTGAAGGTTCTCACGGCACACCAGCATATATGTGGATGATAAAGACAGAAACAAAGCACCAATAGTGTATTATCTTTTTTTTTTCTCACAGATCTTTTTATTAGGTTCATTTTCAGCATACAGGCGATCAGCTTTGACTTTTCCAGTTCCAATCATAATGTATCACCCATATTTTATATACAGTGTTTACAATATTTTTCAAACTCAAATCATATCTATTTTAACTTTGAACTCTAACTTAGGTTCATTTTCAGCATATAGGCGCTCAGCTTTGACTTTTCCAGTTACAATCACAATGTATCACCCCTATTTTATACACCATGTTTATAATATTTTTCAAACTCAAATCATATCTATTTTAACTTTGAACTCTAACGCAACTTGCCGTGTTGGTATGTTCACTCTCTTTCATCTTTCCATCCCCTATCTAGTCTTTGTTATCCTGTTTCATTCTTTGTCTTCATGTCTCTGTCCTCTAGGAACCAATCCCACCTCTGACGGAAGTCCCCCATTGTCCTATTCCTGTCTATGCGTGTCTCCAATCTGTCTATTGTCATTAGTTTGTATAGTGTGTCTTGTAAGTGTTCCATTGAGGGCTGTTGTGGTTGTATCCAGTTTAGCATAATGGTCTTTCTTGCGGCTAGTAGCATAACTTCAGAGGGTCTAGTCACTGATCTGCTGATTTGTTTGCACTCTGTCCAATTCTCTAAGTTCGCGAATATCATTGGTATTGGGTCCTTCACCCATGAGATCTTTAGTTTTGTTTTTATATATTCTAACACTTGGTCCCAGTATCTGGATATATGTATACAGGAAAAACACATAAATGGGGGAGCAAGGGATTAGATAATGAATAATAATAAATATGAATATATATGCAATCTCGACCAGTGAGGCTAAGGAAAATAGCACAAATATATGATGTTACTACTCACACGGCCATGTGTAAGTAAATATACAACAAAAGGTATCTTTACTTGTCTTGACTTGTCTTTATCTTGTCTTGTCTTTGTCTTTACTTGTCTTTGCTTTTGACTCTTCTATGGAAATCATTGGCCAGATGGTCCTTGGATCCTCCCAATATCATTTACACAATGTATAGGGAGCAAAAGATTAGACAAAATACTTTAGCAATATAGCAGGGGGATCAGCCAGGGGAGGTTTAGAGTGAATAATGCTAGTAATATCACAATATTCACACGGGCATGTGTAAGTACATACACAACAAGGGGTTTCTCTTCCTTTAAAGTGGATCCAGAGATCTCTATCCCTTCAGTAATGATATTCCTCCAGGTGCCAGACACTGGTCGAGATTGCATATATATTCATATTTATTATTATTCATTATCTAATCCCTTGCTTCCCCTTTTATGTGTTTTTTCTGTATGTACAAAGGGTCTTGGATAGATCCTATTGGGGTTGCAGCAGACTGGGATTTACATTCTAGCCCTCATTCTCCCTTTTGCAAGGGGAGGGCAGCTACATTCGTAGTTACGGTAATATTGTGTTATTTTCTTTTCTTTCTGATTTAGTTCTTCGTGATTTAGTCCTTTATACGAGTTAGCGCACAAGTTTTTTTGTTTTTGTTTTATATGTATACAGGCCCAGATAGAACGTAATGTCCACTGTCCTTGTCTTTATCTGTCTTACGTATGCTATGTAGGCCCTATGTGTTATTTTGTATTGCATTTCCCTCCATGTCTCTGATGGTATAATCTTGTGTACCCTTCGGATGCCCTGTATTAGTTGATCCATGCTTTGTATTTCTGGTTAGTCTTTTTGCCATGCCATGAGTGTGTTAGCATGTGTGGTCCCCATATCCTGATCCCTTATGATATTGTATAATTCTGATAGTTTGCTTTTTTCCTGTTCTTTCGAGTTAAAGTATTCATCTATGTTGTTGTTTTTTAGTACTGGTGTTTTGTGGTTTGTCAATTTTTTGCAAAAGCTAATTAGCTGTGTGTATGAAAAGGCGTGCATTAAATTTTGGGGAATGTCCCATTTTTGTGCAAACTCTTGAAATGTCCTGTATTCCTTTTTTTCTGTGTTGATCATATGTTCTAGGCACGTGATGCCTTTTTTTCCAGACTTCTTTGATGGTTGGGTTAACCCTGGTATAAATTTGGGGTTGTCTTGAATTGGTATATATCTTGAGATTGTGTAGGAGAGTTTAGATTTTTTCCTGACCTTTTTCCACATTGTTATGGTATCTTTGATTAGAATATTATTTCTTTGAGTTACTAGGATGTCTCTCCATTTTGTGTGTATTTGCTCTTTCAGGGAGGTCTCTGGTGAGAACTCTTTTTCTAGTTCTGGGGAGGAGTAATGGTTAGTATCTTTTATCCAGTCTCCTACATGCCTCATTATGCTTGCTATAATATAGTTCCTGGTATTCGGTAGATTGATGCCTCCCATTTCTTTTGGTAACTGTAGCTTTTTTTAAAGCTATTCTGCTTCTCTTATTTCCCCACAATAATTTTTTCATTGCTCTGTTTACTTCGGTTACATCCACATGCTTTAGGAGCATGGGAAGAGTCGCATGGGAAGAGTCGCATGGGAAGAGTCGCATGGGACATAGCAGTCTGGCAAACGATATCATTTTGATCGCGCTTGCCCTCCCGAAGAGTGATAGGGGTAATGTCGTCCAGTTTTTTAGTTCTTTCACTATTTTTTTTATGATTGGTTGTAAATTGTTATCGTAGAGTCTGGAAATTTCTGCCTCCAGCATTATTCCCAGGTACCTAATGGGCTTTTTGGTTACTTTTATTGGAAAGTTATATGGTTCTTTTGTGGTGGAGGGTTCTTTAATATACATAATTTCTGTCTTAGATATATTTATTTTAAAGCCGGCAAATGACCCGAATGTCTCTATTTATTGCAGTACCTTTTTGATTAACTCATCTGGGTCATAAACATTAGTATATAATCTGCAAACATTGATAGTTTCAGATCTGTTTTGTTTATCATGATTCCCTTAAATTCCTTTATTTGTCTCAGGTAGATTGCCAGGGGTTCTATTGCTAGGTTAAAAAGCAGGGGCGACAACGGACACCATTGTCGTGTCCCTCTATATAATTGGAATGGGTCTGATTGATGCCCTGCTGCTATTATTCTAGCCTTTGGGGTATTGTACATTGCTTTTATCATGTTGCTAAAGTTTCCCCTTAGTCCAAATGTATCTAGCATGGTTCCACGTTATGTTGTCAAATGCCTTTTTAGCATCAATGGTCAATAGGGCTGTATTCCCTATTTTGTATAGTCGGACCCATTCTATTGCTGCTAGGACTTTTCTGATATTTTTAACTGCGGACCGTCCTTTGACAAATCCAGATTGATCAGGATGCACAGTATCAAGGACTGGAGAATGTTCGCTAACCTATCTGCCATGATTTTGGTAAATATTGTGGCATCCTGGTTAATCAGGGAGATTGGTCTGTACGATTCTAGTCTCAGGGGATCTATCCCCTGTTTGTTTATTATCATAATATGGGCCATTTCGCATGTTTGCATGAACATAGCTTCGTTGAGTGCCTTGTGATATATTTGTTGTAACGGTTCTATCAGATCCTCTTTCAGAATTTTATAATATTCTCCTGACATCCCGTCCGGGCCTGGAGCCTTGCAACTTTTAAGATTTTGGATTGTGTCCTTTATCTCTTTTTGGGTAATTGGGGAGCTTAGTCTATCTATATCTTCCTGGCTTATTTCGGGTATCTTAATGTTTTTAAAGAAAGATTCCCTTGCTTCTAAGTTTACCTCACCTTCTTTATATAGTGTGCTATAGTAATCTTTGAACACCTCATTTATTCATTTTGCCTCTGCGGTTATTTCTGTCCTATCATATATTCTAGTAATGTGTTTAGATGACCTGTAGTTTCTCATAAGATTTCCCAGGAGCCTTCCCGTCTTGTTCCCATGTCTGAAAAATTTGGCTTCTTTTATTGATCTTTTTCCCCAGTTCTTTTTTCTCTAGCCACACCTCACATATAGATATTTTTCTGGTTATATCTTTCTTTATTTTGAGATGTTGGATCTTTTTAAATTCTCTAGTGTATTATCTTTGACTAATTTGTTCTGAGGTTAACAGGACTGCAATTCAAAACAACGGAACACTGCAGTGCTAAGATGATAAATTCCTCAAGAATACTAATTTTTGTAGATTTTTTTAAAACAATAAAATACTGCAATATAATAATATGCTGCAATGTGAGCTGTGATGTGTATTGATCAGGATTATAGGAGCTCAATACATATCACAGCTCACTTTGCAGCATATTATTATATTGCAGTATTTTATTGTGGGTAGCAGCTGGACCTGTGGTTCTCCTCTTTCGTTCTCCTCCCTCCTGCACCCACAGAGGAGAACCACAGGTCCAGCTCCTATACCTATCCTTCATCCACAGGTGAATCACAGGTCCAGCTGCTACCCATTATGCACCCACATAGGAGGACCACAGGTCCCATCTGCATTACCCATCCTGCACCCACAGAGGAGAACTACAGGTCCAGCTCCTATACCTATCCTTCATCCAGAGGCGAACCACAGGTCAAGCTGCTACCCATTATGCACCCACAGAGGAGAACCACAGGTCCAGCTCCTATACCTATCCTTCATCCAGAGGCGAACCACAGGTCCAGCTGCTACCCATTATGCACCCACATAGGATGACCACAGGTCCCATCTGCATTACCCATCCTGCACCCACAGAGGAGAACCACAGGTCCCATCTGCATTACTCATCCTGCAACCACAGGAGGACCACAAGTCCCATTTTCTATACCCATGCTGCAGAGGAGAACCACAGGTCCAGCTTTTATCCATCCTGCACCCACAATTCTCTTCCTCATTTTTAAAGCTTTTCACTCTTCTGCCCCTCTTTACATCTCAGCCATAATTTCTCGCTATGCACCATCCCGACTCTTGCGTTCTGCTCTAGGATATCTTCTCTCTACCCCCTTAAGGAATCGGGGAACACGTCCCTTGCAGCGTATTCCCTCCTTACCTGCTGCTGCCGCCGTGGCCACTGTTCCTGCCCATGCGTGCTCCCCCGCTCTCATTACAGAGCGCCCGCGCACCCGCAGCTCTTCTAGCTGCCGCACAGAGCTTGGTCCCACCTCCCACACGTGTTGCACATCTCTCCCACGCGGTGCACCACGCTATGATGTGTGACGATCCCCAGCTGCGTGGCAAGTCTCTCTTCCATGCCTTGTTGCCTGCAGTCTATCCCAGCTCTGCTGGCGCCGAGCCTCCGCTCTGCCTCCTGTTCCCATTGGTCTGCCCTGTCTGTAAATACTTCATGATTCCTCCCAGGCTTTGCTCAGCATAATTCTATGTAGCCTCGTGAAGCTCACTTCTGTTGTGCAATCCTCTGTCTCGTTTGCAGTTAACATCTTGTGTACCGACTCGGCTTGTTTGTGGACCCTTCTGGATTTTGGACTTTGGCATACCCTCGACTACGGCGATCTCTCCTACCCTTGAACACAGCATACGGAATCGGACTACGCTGTTCTCTACAATCCCAGACCACGGCTTACGAACTCCTACTATCCTGTCTTCTCCAATCCAAGAACTCGGCAAGTATACTGCATCTCCTACACTCTCCAACCCAGACCCAGCAACGCTAAAATATCCACCTTCCAGGCACGTCTCCACTGCTGCGGGTATGTGTTGTTATACCTTCCCACCTTAGTGCCGGAGTCTTGTCTTGTTTGTGGGCAGTGCAAGCGTTACAGTAGCTAATGGCAGGGCTGATATGCCCATCATGGCATTGCCCCCTCATCATGGCCCCACCTCCCCGCACTTTCCTAGAGAACCCCGACCGCCGATTGCAGCTGTAGTTCCTGCATGCGCCGCCAGGCGCACGTGCAGCAGGGAGGACTGGGGCCGTAGCCTAATGGGTGAAACAAATGTGTACACTTTTATTGATAAACATCTGCATCATGCAGAGGAACTAGAGTAGTAGCAGTTGCACCCATTAACGTGTTGTGTTGCATTAACGCTAGCTTGTTTTTTAACAGTAGTGCTATTCAGAAGAATGGTTAAGGACTAGGAGGTAATACACATGTTATGTAATGAAAGAAATAATCAAACAGTGCTCCTTTGTGAGGAAATAACAATAAGTGCAATATAGTATGAAAAAAAGTGATACAAAAATTATTGAATCTGTGACAATAGTGATGAGGAGGGGGTGAGAGCCCAAAAGCTTCACTCGCTTTTACTATGTGCCTGTATTTATTGTTTAAAATGTAAGTGTATTACCACTAGTTTTTATAAGATAAAGATTATTTATTACACTGGTGTGCACTATATCTGATTTCTCTCCACATCCTATGACACACGACCCCTGATATCCCCACATTGAAGGAAGACCTGCTCATTGAAAACATATTTGCCACTGTTTTGGAGATGCCTTTATTTGTTTGAAAGAATGTGAGTTCAAAATCTAAAGACTCCTCTAGCACAGAAACTGTACATTGTGTATTTACGTAATTGCACTATATTATCTATTTCTTTCCACATATATTCCACATATTGCGCTCCCCTATTGTTCACCAACGTGTTATGCAATGCATTATTTTGTGCATTGACTCAGAATAACAAGGGTAATAACTGCTACTGTACAGTACATCTGTAAGCAAGACATTGAAGCTTTTCATGTAATTCGATTATCATATATTCTAAAAGTGTGCAGAGAGTAGCAACTATTTGGTAAATTCTGTTCTCACGCCCCACCCATAAATTCATATCTCATATTTATTTTATTGCGTATATATATTCAGGTTGTTAACATACAGTAAATACTGTACTGTATTTCATTATAATTTGCCAGAGCCACAACATGTAATAAACAATACTATAAATTAAATAACAGGAAATTCTGTACAGGGAACTCAGTCTTTTGTCTACAATATGGTATTTTTATACTGATCATAAAAAGCACATAAATAGAATCTCAGAGTTTTGTTAGCTTCTAAATGTTTAAAGTTTAAGGTCTAAAAAATATATTAAACTAAATATCAATACTTGCTTGATATAGCATTTAATTGTCTTACAATATGTCTAATTAAAACTGAGCATAATACTGTACATCATGTACTTAACACAATGGCGTATGGAATCTGCGTAGAAATTTGTAATTTACAGTACTTTGCAAATGTAATTGCAGTAGATAATATATTTATTAAAAAAGTATGTGTGTGAGTGGTTGTTACCTAACAATTACATCTAGAGATGAGAAGTGTACAAAATACACATTGTATGGACATGTTCTTACTATTATGTTGTCTTTGCTTAGTTTTGTCAGTTACTTTATTGTGTTATGACTTAATAATGGAAAAATACAGTGATGTCTTGGCCAAATGATCATTCAGAAGAAAAAGAAAATCATTATTTTTTGTTAAAATGTGCTGTACCCAACAGTTCAATAATATCATTATAAATGTATCTTCTTTCTTTGCTGTTATCTTCATTCCTTTGATATAGTTCAGAGGGGAAAAAGGTGTAACAGTCAGCAAAACAACAAAGTATAAAGTAGTGAAAGTTTTGACGAGCCTTTAGGGTCTTAAAAGATTATAAATGTACATTTTGATGCATTCAAAATGCCATTTGACAAACAGTAGTTTTTTTGCAAAGCTCAGGCTTTCTGGAATCTCTGTTTGTGAAACATAATTCCTAAGCAAAAAAAATTGCTTTTGCAATATTTAAATTATATATTTTGTTATTTCAAATTAACCATCTTGTATATTAAATATTATTACTGGTTGGATTATAGTAGAGATACAGAATATTTCGTTTTGCTTATTATCAATGAAGTTGCTTTTCTCTATTCTTTTGGAATATAGGGCTCTATGCAGTAAGCGCCGAAAAAGTCCTCTCGCCAAGTGTTCCTTATCGGCATGATTCTGCCGATTTTCCCTCGCCGTATGCAATAAGTGCCGAATCCCTTCCGAATCAAGCCGAAAACATTTGGTCCCACTCTGCCGATGATTTGCCGATCACACACAGGTGTATCGGCGTGCATGGCGGGGTGGTGTTAGGTTCTCCAATGAAACTTCTTGCTGAATCTGCCAAAGCAAGCATGTTTTTGATTGAGCGGCCCATTTAAAGGCAGCGTGTATTTTTATTCATTCTCTGAGTTGTTGGGAGAGAGCGAGAGAGAGACACACAGTGCTGGCCGATTTACATATTTCATATTGACTGAGAGAGTAGTTGTGTATTGTGAGAGGTTTGTCCTGTGTTGTTTTGTTAACATCTTTGTCTTGTTTTCCCATTGTAAGTGTTCAGTGCGATTGTCTTAAAATGTCTTTTCTGTTCTTTCTTTTCTTTTCTGTTCTTTGTGAGTACTATAGGTATGGCCGAAAGGCGTGGGAAGAGTGATGCTGGTGTGAGTGGTACTGGTAGTCGTGTAAGTACGCGTCTGAGTGAATGTAGGATTCAGGGGAGTCCTGTTGCTGCGAATGCGAGTGGTGTTGCTGGGAGTTCGAGTGCTGCTGGTGGCTCTGTTGCTGGTGCTGCTGTGGTGTCTGTTGCTGGTGTGTCTGGTGGTGGGGTGGTTGGTGGTGGGCCGCTTTTGGAGTCTCTTCCATTGGAAGAAGGAGAGTCCAGTCAGCAGCAGCCAAGCTCTGGGGCTGCACGTGTTCAGAGGAAACGTGTGGAACGGCCACGTAATCCTCATTTCAATGAAGAGGAAAACAGAGTTCTTGTCACAGGGATTTTGGAGAACTATGACTCTCTGTATGGGCATTTACTAGGTAAGTCTATCTTTGCATTGATTGTTCAAAGACATGTTATCCTAGGTCATTTGAGATGTCTTAATATCAAACTATTATTCTCTAATATCTATCAATTAAAGTTAATTGTTACACACATATTCCTTCAAGCATTATAACGACCATAACAATCAGTCTAAAAAGTTTGCCAAAGTTCATACAATATTCATGCAAGCTTCCTTAGATTTGTATGTTTCCACATAAATGCTCATGTGCTACACATATTCAACCTAAACCAGCATGTTTGGTATCTCTTGGAACAGGTAGCAGTTTAGGAAACTGCTCGTTTTTCTAATAATAATTAACGTCATATATTTTGTATGTATTTCAAGGGCGGACAAGTTCAGCATCAAAAAAAGAAATGTGGGAGCAAATAACATTAGCTGTGTCTGCGTGTGGGAATCATGTCAGGGACCGGGCGAATTGTCGGAAGAGATTCGATGATATCAGGGCAAACTTAAAGAAAAAAATACAAGCACAACGGATGCATGCTTCTGCCACTGGAGGTGGGCCGCCAGCACAAGCTCTTATGTTAACTCCATTGGAGGAGCATATGCGGGAAAAATTTCTTCCTGTCGTCGTGGAGGGTTTGGAAGGGGACAGAGATATCGGAATATATTCGGCTCAATTTCCAGCAGGTGACAAATGTTACTGTATTACGCGTGTCGTATGTTACAGTTCTTATCTATATTTCCACAGAAACTTATAGTTTTTTCCCAATATAAGCATACCTACATATATATCTGTATATATGTCTCTCTCTATCTATCTATCTATCTATCTATCTATCTATCTATCTATCTATCTATCTATCTATCTATCTATATTTATATATAGTTGTCCTACAATAACCAAAAATAAGTGTGTGTGTGTGCGTGCGTGCGTGTGTGTGTGTGTGTGTGTGTGTGTGTGTGTGTGTGTGTGTGTGTGTTTGGAAACATGTATTGGCTCAGCTATCGGGGATGACATCATTATGAGTAAACATACACAACTTGACCTGCATGAAGGGATTATGTGTAATGATCTTCCAAATAACACACACTGCAACCTTCTACCTTACAAAGCATTCAACATCTTTGCCCTATAGTTCAAAGCTGAATGTATGTTTGAATCTTTGTACAAACAATGGGTTAACATGCATAACCACAAAGCACACCCGCACTCATTTTTTGTCACAGTAATGTATAACTTCGTTATACTGTGTCTGTGCACACAAATGCATAATTCACTTTTTCATGTGTCGATACATATATACATATATACATATAATATATATATATTAGTGATAATCTATGTTACACCTATAAACAGGCCATTACTGCCTAATCAAGTCTTGCATGGAATATTGTGCATTCAAAGGCGAACATAAATTATTTGCACAAACACATTTCGTTATGTTTGATTAAAGCTCTTTTATCGCTTCATGTAGTATAATGTGAACATAAATAGGAACATGTACCATATGGTATTAAATTGTGTACATATGTAGCTCACTTCATATTTTTATTTCGCTCATGTACCGGTGTGTGAAACCAGCTGCAATTCATATGTAATAACAGCATAGAGGTGAACAGAGGGGGTGGGGTCAGGCACAGAGCCAGATCACAGGGTCATGGTAGGGTCAAGTCTTGTGGTACGGCTTCCAGGTGGTAGAACCAAATAAAAGGTCAGGGTGGTGTCACGTCTTGGGGGAGGGACTACAGTTGTTACAAGCTGACAAGGTGAACAGAAGTTCATCACATTCATTTGAAATGGTAATTATCTGAATACTTTCACCAAACAGGCCACTATTTATGAAAACGCACGTTAGTCATTCGTTCAGTCATATCTTCTTTTTACCTCATAGATACGCCACCTTATCACACCAGTACCATCTGTGAGCGACACACTGCATGTGTTGCTGAGTGTCAGCCAGATTGAGCGCTACACCTGCTTCTCTTAAATGTTCAGACAGATCACTAAAAACATTCATTCACATTTCCACAATTAGGTACTGAATTATAAGCAGAGTCAACTTTGTTGTCATGGTAGTGATGTACATTATTATTGTTAGATTACTACACAACATATGCAGTGTATGTACAACAGAACACTTAATTGTACAACGCATTCATGCATGAACATTGTATGTTGTATGGTGTTTAAAATAAATGTGCCGATTAGGTTCACATGTACATTTATGTTAAGATGGAAAATATACAGACTGGCCGAACCATATCATTGTTATTTCGTTATGTGATGCTGATATTTAGCCATAACTACTCCCACTACAAATACTTCATGTTAATTATGTACACATGACAATTAAATTCTGATGTTATTTTTCTATATAGTTGCTCCTGCAGCTCCTGTGTCACCTGACACTGAACATGTCTCATCACCTGTCTCATCACCTGTCTTATCAAGGTCATCATCAAGAATGGAAGGTGAGTGTATAAAGTGCAGCCCATATAATGTGTACATTTGAAGAATTTCATTTGCCATGCAAAATAAATGCCTTTCACATGTAATGAACTTCACATCAGTTATTGTCACAGAAGATGTAGTGTTTCCTGACAACATGTATTGTGTGTGTTTTAAAGTATCAGCTAGGAGTTGTGATGTTACAACAACCTTTAATTCATTCTTCTTTCACACTGAGTCGAAACATCATTGTTACTTCAAGCATCATCTTTTAATTGGACACAAATTAAAAATTATGGAAACATGTTATGTGTTACACTCTGAGAACAACTATCATTATAGTGAAAACAAAGTGAAAGTTCCATGGCAGTTCATAATGTCTTTCTTTATTTGTAGAACCAGATGTTTCCGCTCAAGGACAAATTCACTCAAGTGACCATGAAGATGTTGACACTCCTGGATTAACCCAGCATTCAAGTCCTCCTGCTCGTGACACCTACTCAGCTATTGCAGCTTCTGAAGTACGAGTCTTGGGTGAAGAAAATTGTCGACATTCAGAAATGATGTTAGTGCTTGAACGGATGCTGTCACTGCATGAAAGGATGCATGAAAGGTCAATATCAGAAATGTCACAAGTTCAAAAAGTCATCATCCAGGTTCCTAAAGAAATCCAAAATGTAAACAGGACATTACAAGCACTAGTTCTGAATGTAAGCCAAGCAAATCAGTTTCGTAGTACAGCAAGAGAACAACAATTCCACTTTACCCCATCAGAGGATTGATCTTTACATGCTGCTACTTTTTCTCCTGAGTCATCAGTTCTTCATTCCCCAGTTCTGAATGATACCGGTACAGTAGGTGCAAGTTCTGTGCAGGTCCCTGTCAATATCCAACCGCTTACATCTGTTCAAAATATGGAACCGACACCTACAAATGAGACACGCAAAAGAAAGTTAGGGCAACAATTACTAATAACCAGCTTTTGGAAAAAGATTAAAACACCAAAACAAGAAAGTGATCCACCATCAGTCTTGCAATGTTTATCAACTGTTTCACAACTGCCACAGCCCACACCCAGTGCCCCCTGAAGTGCAACAGCCCACACCCTGTGCCCCTGAAGTGCAACAGCCCTCCCCCAGTAACCCTGAAGTGCCACAGCCCACACTTAGTGCCACTGAAGTGCCACAGCCCACACCCAGTGCCACTGAACTGCCACTGCCCACACCCAGTGCCCCTGAACTGCAACAGCCCACACCCAGTGCCCCTGAAGTGCAACAGCCCACACTTAGTGCCACTGAAGTGCCACAGCCCACACCCAGTGCCACAGAACTGCCACAGGCCAGTACAAGTCGTACAGTTAAGGCCAGAGTAATTGGCAGAGGTTAAAGGCAAACAACACAGCCAACAAGCAGGCCTATGACTCGCTCTCAAAAGCATAAACAAAAATAAATAATCACATTCACTAAATTTGTTGCTGTCCCGATGTTTACTGCAGACTATTTCATGCATAGTGTATGTATGATCATGTACAGATGCTTGATAACATTCAAGTATGTCCTTGTACACATGAATGTTTAGAAATGCTCACTGACTGAATGAAGGCATATTTGATAACATATGAATATGTATTAATCATCAGTTGATTAATGGTACAACATTATTACACGCTTGGTATGTTAATGGAAGATGACATTCACTTAGCTCTTGTTCAAGATGAGACGTATGTGGGTTATTTTGGTAATGTAGATAGTCATTTCATGCTAATATTAATGACATACAACTTTAAGTAAGTACCCATATAACAGCATACATTTTTATGTTATGTTTTCTTGTGTCTTAACTCTGTAAGACATTACTTACCTTAATATTCTTTCATAGTTCATAATGTTGGCATGTGATCATGTATGATTTTTGGTTACAATAACAGATCTGTAAGTGTGTATGAATATATCTGTAGTCTCTCTGTATCTCTATCTATATATGTATACACACACACACACACACACACATTGTGTGTGTGTGTATATATATTAACTGATATATATATATATCTGCCTGCCTGCCTGCCACTGTTGTCAGCAAACAGGCCTTGTGTTAATGAGATATAAAAATTATGGTATCAGTATGATTGAGCTCCTAATTCACTCAGCTGTATTTAACTTTGAATATGATTACAACAAGGCCTACTTACACACATCAATGCCGTTAGTTTAGCACTCTATATATATATATATATATATATATATATATATATATATATATATACAAATATAGCTGTGTGCTCATCTGCATGTCTTAGGCAGGTCTGCAACCCCACCTTTCCCCATTATCACCCAGCATACAGCACTTCCACTGCAGCAAGGGATTCAGGGAAATGACATGCAAATGAGCACACAGTGTCACTTTTTGCCTCAATAACCATTTTAACATGGTTCCCTATAGGCTTAAGCTTGCTGCATGGTCACAGCTTTGAGCACAGCCAGGGTTAAGGTGCATACCCAGAAAACCACCCACAGACAGCTGTTTCGACCTTGATGGGTCTCATCAGTGCGGGGTTGATTATACTGGGAATGCAAGAGAGGCTATGGGATAGGCTAAACCATAATACTGAGTTAAGTTATGGTGAGTAAAAAATGTGACAAAAACCCTCCACAGGAAAGCAAATATGCAAATATAGCTGTGTGCTCATCTGCATGTCTTAGGCAGGTCTGCAACCCCGCCTTTCCCCATTATCACCCAGCATACAGCACTTCCACTGCTGCAAGGGATTCTGGGAAATGACATGCAAATGAGCACACAGTGTCACTTTTTGCCTCAATAACCATTTTTAACATGGTTCCATAGAGTGTGAGCTATTGGTATTGAGTAAACTCCACTGCACTACCTGCTGGGACTCTACGAACTTTGACACTTACCTGTGTATGAATCACGCCTGTCTTCACCTCGCCGGGGGCACAGAGCCATTTCCTCCCATCCGGGTGCTACTGTGTGAGCGGTGGACTTCCGGGTTACATCGGGAGAGGTGTGCAACCTCCAAGGCCCTGCTGGATGGTGGCTCAGAGGAGCTGAGACTTCACGGAGGAGAGGAGAGGCGTGGAAATGGAGCAGCATTATCGTGCAGTTGGCGAAGGAGTATACTCATTACATGCTTTTATTTCACGTTCGTTTGTGAGTTTAATATTGTTGGACCTAGGAATTGTATTAAAAGTGTATTTTTCATATTACACTAGGATCGGGTACTTTCCTTTCTTGTGTTTACAGATCATTGGGAGGTCGTTGGTTCCTGCAGAGAGCAGCCTGATCCAGATCCATTCATCCTTTTCACATATAGGATCAACAGTATTTTTATTGGTTTGATATGGATTTTTATTGATTTTTTATACTTTCAATTATATGGACAGGTACAAAATATTTTTATAATACCACTTTTTAACCATTTTTTATACCAATAGCTCACACCAAATAACAATATCGCAATTTAGGAATCCAAGTTCCATTGCATTGTTTGTGTGTATGTAGATATTTATACAATTATTGGTTTGGTACAATTATACCGACCACGTAGACACCATTAGGATTATTGGCAATTAGTGTATAAGTTTAATACCTGAGGAGCGCAGTCTTTTTTTGTCTGTATAATTATATATATATACAGGCATACCCCGCTTTAAGTACACTCACTTTAAGTACACTCGCGAGTAAGTACATATCGCCCGATAGGCAAACGGCAGCTCACGCATGCGCCTGTCAGCACGTCCTGAATAGCAACACCGGCTCCCTACCTGTACCGAAGCTGTGCGCAAGCGGGGAGACTATAGAGCCTGTTACACATGCGTTATTTACATCAGTTATGCACGTATATGACGATTGTAGTACAGTACATGCATCGATAAGTGGGAAAAAGGCAGTGCTTCACTTTAAGTACATTTTCGCTTTACATACATGCTCCGGTCCCATTGCGTATGTTAATGCGGGGTATGCCTGTATATATATATATATATATATATATATATATATATATATATCAAACAAAACAGAAATATAAAGGAGCGCCTAGTACAACAACCTGCCTAACTGTGGGTAGGTTAGCTATTCTGGTGTAACAACCTATGGGGTGGCCAAGAGGGATAAATATAAAATAGAACCTATGTTGTTATAAGATAATACATATATAACAATAATTGAACTTATATATAAAAAATGCATACAAATAAAAAATAAAAAAATTTAATTTAAAATTAATGTTTCAATGAAATGATACCAAAATATAAAAAACCTTTAAAAAACATAGAGTCCCGTTCCAAGTAAATGCATCCAGGTATAAGGCAGCCCGTTTGAAAGGGATCACAACTCCCTAGGAATACCTATGGAAAGAAAGAAGAAAAAACAGGCGCACACCTAGTGCATTAAAGTATAACAATAGGTTTATGGAACATTAAAAACAGACAAATGCCCACTCACAAGAAAAACGATAATAAAGTGCAGTTATGAGATTGGCTCTCATATGCCAGTGGTAGCGTCCGGATCAGCAGTAGTGTCTTCTCCTACACACACATGGCGCCGGCACGGCGTGGTCTCCTTCACCGGAAGTGACGTCCACCCGATCTGGTGCCCCGCAAAAGGAAGTCCCGCCGGGAAACAAAGTCCTCGTCCGCCTGCCTTTGGTCACCACACCACCAGGGGAAACAAGGATGTAATCGCTCCTCTGTTTGGCTTAGCCGCTCCCAACTTGCATCAGTCTTTCTTGGTTGGAAAGTGCCTGCTCTGCATTAGCCACGCCCTACGCGTTTCGTCATGTGGACGGGGACGAGGACTTTGTTTCCCGGCGGGACTTCCTTTTGCGGGGCACCAGAATGGGTGGACGTCACTTCCGGTGAAGGAGACCACGCCGTGCCGGCGCCATGTGTGTGTAGGAGAAGACACTACTGCTGATCCGGACGCTACCACTGGCATATGAGAGCCAATCTCATAACTGCACTTTATTATCGTTTTTCTTGTGAGTGGGCATTTGTCTGTTTTTAATGTTCCATAAACCTATTGTTATACTTTAATGCACTAGGTGCGCGCCTTTTTTTTCTTCTTTCTTTCCATATATATATATATATATATATATATATATATATATATATATATACATGTAGAGGTATCAGTACCGTGTTAGCCGAGCTTCAATAATCAAAAAATAAATAGATGATACCGTTCTGTGGCTAACGAAATGCTTTTATTTGTGCGAGCTTTCGAGATACACTGATCTCTTCTTCCGGCGATGTTACAATGAATGAAGCAAGGATAACTTAAAAACAGTGTCTCTTGGAATGTTATCTGTGCTGTTCCTTCCCCCGTGTGGATGTGTTTTATGGCTAGAGGTGTCAAAGGGTAACTGAAAGCAAGTGAAGAAAGAGTGTGTATGTGTATCAGTGTGAATAAAAATGAATGGAGAGCCCACAGTATAAACAGTGCTCTACACAAGGTGTGTGTGGAGTGAGAGGGATATAAATGGTGTGGGTGGGTGTGGAAATGTGAGAGTTTGTAGCACAACTAAAAGTGTGTGTGGATACTATGTGGTCCCTATTGGTGTATATGGATGGAAAAATAAGGAGTATTAGTATGTGTGAGAGACAGCTGTGTGTGCATACATATAGCACAGTATGTACAGACATGGCCTTTAGCGCTCATGGGAAGAGAGTTCGCTAGTGTCAGTAATGACTCATAAAATTTCGATCTCTGTTTAGGCCACTGCTAAGTGTCCCGAACAGTTGCATAAATTTGTATTCATGCAACCGTCTCTCTTTCGGAGTTTTAAGATTACCTTTGAGTATGGCAACCCTCAGATCGTTCATCTTATGGCCAGAGTCAGAGAAATGTTCGCCAACAGGACTGTCTCTTGTTCCGCGTGTGATGCTGTGGCGATGCAGGTTCATTCTCTTGTTTAGCCCCTGTCCTGTCTCACCTATGTAGTAGCAGCCCCCTGGGCATTTCATGCACATGATGAGGTACACGACATTGCTGGAGGAACAG